>NW_027184612.1:16740000-16747500 GCF_032405125.1 Capricornis sumatraensis
GTTAGGGTTAGGGTTAGGGTTAGGGTTAGGGTTAGGGTTAGGGTTAGGGTTAGGGTTAGGGTTAGGGTTAGGGTTAGGGTTAGGGTTAGGGTTAGGGTTAGGGTTAGGGTTAGGGTTAGGGTTAGGGTTAGGGTTAGGGTTAGGGTTAGGGTTAGGGTTAGGGTTAGGGTTAGGGTTAGGGTTAGGGTTAGGGTTAGGGTTAGGGTTAGGGTTAGGGTTAGGGTTAGGGTTAGGGTTAGGGTTAGGGTTAGGGTTAGGGTTAGGGTTAGGGTTAGGGTTAGGGTTAGGGTTAGGGTTAGGGTTAGGGTTAGGGTTAGGGTTAGGGTTAGGGTTAGGGTTAGGGTTAGGGTTAGGGTTAGGGTTAGGGTTAGGGTTAGGGTTAGGGTTAGGGTTAGGGTTAGGGTTAGGGTTAGGGTTAGGGTTAGGGTTAGGGTTAGGGTTAGGGTTAGGGTTAGGGTTAGGGTTAGGGTTAGGGTTAGGGTTAGGGTTAGGGTTAGGGTTAGGGTTAGGGTTAGGGTTAGGGTTAGGGTTAGGGTTAGGGTTAGGGTTAGGGTTAGGGTTAGGGTTAGGGTTAGGGTTAGGGTTAGGGTTAGGGTTAGGGTTAGGGTTAGGGTTAGGGTTAGGGTTAGGGTTAGGGTTAGGGTTAGGGTTAGGGTTAGGGTTAGGGTTAGGGTTAGGGTTAGGGTTAGGGTTAGGGTTAGGGTTAGGGTTAGGGTTAGGGTTAGGGTTAGGGTTAGGGTTAGGGTTAGGGTTAGGGTTAGGGTTAGGGTTAGGGTTAGGGTTAGGGTTAGGGTTAGGGTTAGGGTTAGGGTTAGGGTTAGGGTTAGGGTTAGGGTTAGGGTTAGGGTTAGGGTTAGGGTTAGGGTTAGGGTTAGGGTTAGGGTTAGGGTTAGGGTTAGGGTTAGGGTTAGGGTTAGGGTTAGGGTTAGGGTTAGGGTTAGGGTTAGGGTTAGGGTTAGGGTTAGGGTTAGGGTTAGGGTTAGGGTTAGGGTTAGGGTTAGGGTTAGGGTTAGGGTTAGGGTTAGGGTTAGGGTTAGGGTTAGGGTTAGGGTTAGGGTTAGGGTTAGGGTTAGGGTTAGGGTTAGGGTTAGGGTTAGGGTTAGGGTTAGGGTTAGGGTTAGGGTTAGGGTTAGGGTTAGGGTTAGGGTTAGGGTTAGGGTTAGGGTTAGGGTTAGGGTTAGGGTTAGGGTTAGGGTTAGGGTTAGGGTTAGGGTTAGGGTTAGGGTTAGGGTTAGGGTTAGGGTTAGGGTTAGGGTTAGGGTTAGGGTTAGGGTTAGGGTTAGGGTTAGGGTTAGGGTTAGGGTTAGGGTTAGGGTTAGGGTTAGGGTTAGGGTTAGGGTTAGGGTTAGGGTTAGGGTTAGGGTTAGGGTTAGGGTTAGGGTTAGGGTTAGGGTTAGGGTTAGGGTTAGGGTTAGGGTTAGGGTTAGGGTTAGGGTTAGGGTTAGGGTTAGGGTTAGGGTTAGGGTTAGGGTTAGGGTTAGGGTTAGGGTTAGGGTTAGGGTTAGGGTTAGGGTTAGGGTTAGGGTTAGGGTTAGGGTTAGGGTTAGGGTTAGGGTTAGGGTTAGGGTTAGGGTTAGGGTTAGGGTTAGGGTTAGGGTTAGGGTTAGGGTTAGGGTTAGGGTTAGGGTTAGGGTTAGGGTTAGGGTTAGGGTTAGGGTTAGGGTTAGGGTTAGGGTTAGGGTTAGGGTTAGGGTTAGGGTTAGGGTTAGGGTTAGGGTTAGGGTTAGGGTTAGGGTTAGGGTTAGGGTTAGGGTTAGGGTTAGGGTTAGGGTTAGGGTTAGGGTTAGGGTTAGGGTTAGGGTTAGGGTTAGGGTTAGGGTTAGGGTTAGGGTTAGGGTTAGGGTTAGGGTTAGGGTTAGGGTTAGGGTTAGGGTTAGGGTTAGGGTTAGGGTTAGGGTTAGGGTTAGGGTTAGGGTTAGGGTTAGGGTTAGGGTTAGGGTTAGGGTTAGGGTTAGGGTTAGGGTTAGGGTTAGGGTTAGGGTTAGGGTTAGGGTTAGGGTTAGGGTTAGGGTTAGGGTTAGGGTTAGGGTTAGGGTTAGGGTTAGGGTTAGGGTTAGGGTTAGGGTTAGGGTTAGGGTTAGGGTTAGGGTTAGGGTTAGGGTTAGGGTTAGGGTTAGGGTTAGGGTTAGGGTTAGGGTTAGGGTTAGGGTTAGGGTTAGGGTTAGGGTTAGGGTTAGGGTTAGGGTTAGGGTTAGGGTTAGGGTTAGGGTTAGGGTTAGGGTTAGGGTTAGGGTTAGGGTTAGGGTTAGGGTTAGGGTTAGGGTTAGGGTTAGGGTTAGGGTTAGGGTTAGGGTTAGGGTTAGGGTTAGGGTTAGGGTTAGGGTTAGGGTTAGGGTTAGGGTTAGGGTTAGGGTTAGGGTTAGGGTTAGGGTTAGGGTTAGGGTTAGGGTTAGGGTTAGGGTTAGGGTTAGGGTTAGGGTTAGGGTTAGGGTTAGGGTTAGGGTTAGGGTTAGGGTTAGGGTTAGGGTTAGGGTTAGGGTTAGGGTTAGGGTTAGGGTTAGGGTTAGGGTTAGGGTTAGGGTTAGGGTTAGGGTTAGGGTTAGGGTTAGGGTTAGGGTTAGGGTTAGGGTTAGGGTTAGGGTTAGGGTTAGGGTTAGGGTTAGGGTTAGGGTTAGGGTTAGGGTTAGGGTTAGGGTTAGGGTTAGGGTTAGGGTTAGGGTTAGGGTTAGGGTTAGGGTTAGGGTTAGGGTTAGGGTTAGGGTTAGGGTTAGGGTTAGGGTTAGGGTTAGGGTTAGGGTTAGGGTTAGGGTTAGGGTTAGGGTTAGGGTTAGGGTTAGGGTTAGGGTTAGGGTTAGGGTTAGGGTTAGGGTTAGGGTTAGGGTTAGGGTTAGGGTTAGGGTTAGGGTTAGGGTTAGGGTTAGGGTTAGGGTTAGGGTTAGGGTTAGGGTTAGGGTTAGGGTTAGGGTTAGGTTAGGGTTAGGGTTAGGGTTAGGGTTAGGGTTAGGGTTAGGGTTAGGGTTAGGGTTAGGGTTAGGGTTAGGGTTAGGGTTAGGGTTAGGGTTAGGGTTAGGGTTAGGGTTAGGGTTAGGGTTAGGGTTAGGGTTAGGGTTAGGGTTAGGGTTAGGGTTAGGGTTAGGGTTAGGGTTAGGGTTAGGGTTAGGGTTAGGGTTAGGGTTAGGGTTAGGGTTAGGGTTAGGGTTAGGGTTAGGGTTAGGGTTAGGGTTAGGGTTAGGGTTAGGGTTAGGGTTAGGGTTAGGGTTAGGGTTAGGGTTAGGGTTAGGGTTAGGGTTAGGGTTAGGGTTAGGGTTAGGGTTAGGGTTAGGGTTAGGGTTAGGGTTAGGGTTAGGGTTAGGGTTAGGGTTAGGGTTAGGGTTAGGGTTAGGGTTAGGGTTAGGGTTAGGGTTAGGGTTAGGGTTAGGGTTAGGGTTAGGGTTAGGGTTAGGGTTAGGGTTAGGGTTAGGGTTAGGGTTAGGGTTAGGGTTAGGGTTAGGGTTAGGGTTAGGGTTAGGGTTAGGGTTAGGGTTAGGGTTAGGGTTAGGGTTAGGGTTAGGGTTAGGGTTAGGGTTAGGGTTAGGGTTAGGGTTAGGGTTAGGGTTAGGGTTAGGGTTAGGGTTAGGGTTAGGGTTAGGGTTAGGGTTAGGGTTAGGGTTAGGGTTAGGGTTAGGGTTAGGGTTAGGGTTAGGGTTAGGGTTAGGGTTAGGGTTAGGGTTAGGGTTAGGGTTAGGGTTAGGGTTAGGGTTAGGGTTAGGGTTAGGGTTAGGGTTAGGGTTAGGGTTAGGGTTAGGGTTAGGGTTAGGGTTAGGGTTAGGGTTAGGGTTAGGGTTAGGGTTAGGGTTAGGGTTAGGGTTAGGGTTAGGGTTAGGGTTAGGGTTAGGGTTAGGGTTAGGGTTAGGGTTAGGGTTAGGGTTAGGGTTAGGGTTAGGGTTAGGGTTAGGGTTAGGGTTAGGGTTAGGGTTAGGGTTAGGGTTAGGGTTAGGGTTAGGGTTAGGGTTAGGGTTAGGGTTAGGGTTAGGGTTAGGGTTAGGGTTAGGGTTAGGGTTAGGGTTAGGGTTAGGGTTAGGGTTAGGGTTAGGGTTAGGGTTAGGGTTAGGGTTAGGGTTAGGGTTAGGGTTAGGGTTAGGGTTAGGGTTAGGGTTAGGGTTAGGGTTAGGGTTAGGGTTAGGGTTAGGGTTAGGGTTAGGGTTAGGGTTAGGGTTAGGGTTAGGGTTAGGGTTAGGGTTAGGGTTAGGGTTAGGGTTAGGGTTAGGGTTAGGGTTAGGGTTAGGGTTAGGGTTAGGGTTAGGGTTAGGGTTAGGGTTAGGGTTAGGGTTAGGGTTAGGGTTAGGGTTAGGGTTAGGGTTAGGGTTAGGGTTAGGGTTAGGGTTAGGGTTAGGGTTAGGGTTAGGGTTAGGGTTAGGGTTAGGGTTAGGGTTAGGGTTAGGGTTAGGGTTAGGGTTAGGGTTAGGGTTAGGGTTAGGGTTAGGGTTAGGGTTAGGGTTAGGGTTAGGGTTAGGGTTAGGGTTAGGGTTAGGGTTAGGGTTAGGGTTAGGGTTAGGGTTAGGGTTAGGGTTAGGGTTAGGGTTAGGGTTAGGGTTAGGGTTAGGGTTAGGGTTAGGGTTAGGGTTAGGGTTAGGGTTAGGGTTAGGGTTAGGGTTAGGGTTAGGGTTAGGGTTAGGGTTAGGGTTAGGGTTAGGGTTAGGGTTAGGGTTAGGGTTAGGGTTAGGGTTAGGGTTAGGGTTAGGGTTAGGGTTAGGGTTAGGGTTAGGGTTAGGGTTAGGGTTAGGGTTAGGGTTAGGGTTAGGGTTAGGGTTAGGGTTAGGGTTAGGGTTAGGGTTAGGGTTAGGGTTAGGGTTAGGGTTAGGGTTAGGGTTAGGGTTAGGGTTAGGGTTAGGGTTAGGGTTAGGGTTAGGGTTAGGGTTAGGGTTAGGGTTAGGGTTAGGGTTAGGGTTAGGGTTAGGGTTAGGGTTAGGGTTAGGGTTAGGGTTAGGGTTAGGGTTAGGGTTAGGGTTAGGGTTAGGGTTAGGGTTAGGGTTAGGGTTAGGGTTAGGGTTAGGGTTAGGGTTAGGGTTAGGGTTAGGGTTAGGGTTAGGGTTAGGGTTAGGGTTAGGGTTAGGGTTAGGGTTAGGGTTAGGGTTAGGGTTAGGGTTAGGGTTAGGGTTAGGGTTAGGGTTAGGGTTAGGGTTAGGGTTAGGGTTAGGGTTAGGGTTAGGGTTAGGGTTAGGGTTAGGGTTAGGGTTAGGGTTAGGGTTAGGGTTAGGGTTAGGGTTAGGGTTAGGGTTAGGGTTAGGGTTAGGGTTAGGGTTAGGGTTAGGGTTAGGGTTAGGGTTAGGGTTAGGGTTAGGGTTAGGGTTAGGGTTAGGGTTAGGGTTAGGGTTAGGGTTAGGGTTAGGGTTAGGGTTAGGGTTAGGGTTAGGGTTAGGGTTAGGGTTAGGGTTAGGGTTAGGGTTAGGGTTAGGGTTAGGGTTAGGGTTAGGGTTAGGGTTAGGGTTAGGGTTAGGGTTAGGGTTAGGGTTAGGGTTAGGGTTAGGGTTAGGGTTAGGGTTAGGGTTAGGGTTAGGGTTAGGGTTAGGGTTAGGGTTAGGGTTAGGGTTAGGGTTAGGGTTAGGGTTAGGGTTAGGGTTAGGGTTAGGGTTAGGGTTAGGGTTAGGGTTAGGGTTAGGGTTAGGGTTAGGGTTAGGGTTAGGGTTAGGGTTAGGGTTAGGGTTAGGGTTAGGGTTAGGGTTAGGGTTAGGGTTAGGGTTAGGGTTAGGGTTAGGGTTAGGGTTAGGGTTAGGGTTAGGGTTAGGGTTAGGGTTAGGGTTAGGGTTAGGGTTAGGGTTAGGGTTAGGGTTAGGGTTAGGGTTAGGGTTAGGGTTAGGGTTAGGGTTAGGGTTAGGGTTAGGGTTAGGGTTAGGGTTAGGGTTAGGGTTAGGGTTAGGGTTAGGGTTAGGGTTAGGGTTAGGGTTAGGGTTAGGGTTAGGGTTAGGGTTAGGGTTAGGGTTAGGGTTAGGGTTAGGGTTAGGGTTAGGGTTAGGGTTAGGGTTAGGGTTAGGGTTAGGGTTAGGGTTAGGGTTAGGGTTAGGGTTAGGGTTAGGGTTAGGGTTAGGGTTAGGGTTAGGGTTAGGGTTAGGGTTAGGGTTAGGGTTAGGGTTAGGGTTAGGGTTAGGGTTAGGGTTAGGGTTAGGGTTAGGGTTAGGGTTAGGGTTAGGGTTAGGGTTAGGGTTAGGGTTAGGGTTAGGGTTAGGGTTAGGGTTAGGGTTAGGGTTAGGGTTAGGGTTAGGGTTAGGGTTAGGGTTAGGGTTAGGGTTAGGGTTAGGGTTAGGGTTAGGGTTAGGGTTAGGGTTAGGGTTAGGGTTAGGGTTAGGGTTAGGGTTAGGGTTAGGGTTAGGGTTAGGGTTAGGGTTAGGGTTAGGGTTAGGGTTAGGGTTAGGGTTAGGGTTAGGGTTAGGGTTAGGGTTAGGGTTAGGGTTAGGGTTAGGGTTAGGGTTAGGGTTAGGGTTAGGGTTAGGGTTAGGGTTAGGGTTAGGGTTAGGGTTAGGGTTAGGGTTAGGGTTAGGGTTAGGGTTAGGGTTAGGGTTAGGGTTAGGGTTAGGGTTAGGGTTAGGGTTAGGGTTAGGGTTAGGGTTAGGGTTAGGGTTAGGGTTAGGGTTAGGGTTAGGGTTAGGGTTAGGGTTAGGGTTAGGGTTAGGGTTAGGGTTAGGGTTAGGGTTAGGGTTAGGGTTAGGGTTAGGGTTAGGGTTAGGGTTAGGGTTAGGGTTAGGGTTAGGGTTAGGGTTAGGGTTAGGGTTAGGGTTAGGGTTAGGGTTAGGGTTAGGGTTAGGGTTAGGGTTAGGGTTAGGGTTAGGGTTAGGGTTAGGGTTAGGGTTAGGGTTAGGGTTAGGGTTAGGGTTAGGGTTAGGGTTAGGGTTAGGGTTAGGGTTAGGGTTAGGGTTAGGGTTAGGGTTAGGGTTAGGGTTAGGGTTAGGGTTAGGGTTAGGGTTAGGGTTAGGGTTAGGGTTAGGGTTAGGGTTAGGGTTAGGGTTAGGGTTAGGGTTAGGGTTAGGGTTAGGGTTAGGGTTAGGGTTAGGGTTAGGGTTAGGGTTAGGGTTAGGGTTAGGGTTAGGGTTAGGGTTAGGGTTAGGGTTAGGGTTAGGGTTAGGGTTAGGGTTAGGGTTAGGGTTAGGGTTAGGGTTAGGGTTAGGGTTAGGGTTAGGGTTAGGGTTAGGGTTAGGGTTAGGGTTAGGGTTAGGGTTAGGGTTAGGGTTAGGGTTAGGGTTAGGGTTAGGGTTAGGGTTAGGGTTAGGGTTAGGGTTAGGGTTAGGGTTAGGGTTAGGGTTAGGGTTAGGGTTAGGGTTAGGGTTAGGGTTAGGGTTAGGGTTAGGGTTAGGGTTAGGGTTAGGGTTAGGGTTAGGGTTAGGGTTAGGGTTAGGGTTAGGGTTAGGGTTAGGGTTAGGGTTAGGGTTAGGGTTAGGGTTAGGGTTAGGGTTAGGGTTAGGGTTAGGGTTAGGGTTAGGGTTAGGGTTAGGGTTAGGGTTAGGGTTAGGGTTAGGGTTAGGGTTAGGGTTAGGGTTAGGGTTAGGGTTAGGTTAGGGTTAGGGTTAGGGTTAGGGTTAGGGTTAGGGT